>NW_024468509.1:0-1033 GCF_002846915.1 Aspergillus ochraceoroseus IBT 24754 | reverse complement strand
TAAAAATTTAACTTTATCTAATATTATTATAAAAAATATAACATATACTATAATATAATATAACATAATTTATTTTTTATAATAACATTTATTTTATTATTAATATCTATTATTTATTTATTTCTATTTTCTTATCTATTAATTACAAATTATTTTTATATTTATTATTTTCTATTTTATATAAATTCTTAATCTTCAACATCTTCTATTTAACTTATTTCTTATTATTTTATTATCTTCTTTTTTTATTTTTTATTTATATTATTAATATATTCAAATTTATTTTTAACTTATTTATATATTTTTTATTTATTAATAATTTATCTTTTATATTTAATTATCAATAAATAACTACTTATATACCTTATTTCTTATTATTAATTTCTTTATTATTTTTATTTAAAATATCATCTTCACCATTTCATTTCTTATCACCTTATTTTTATTATATTATACCTACAATATTTACTACTTTTTTTCTATAATATCAAAAATTTCTATATTAACTTTATTCTTACATTTATTTCATTATACTAATATTATTTATATTACTACTCAATATTCTTTAACTACAATTTATTATTTATTCTTTATTATCATTAATTATTTAACTATTTTATTTTTAACACAATTTATAATAAAAAATTATTTTCTTATATACAATTTCTCATTTATTTTTATTTTATTATCTTAACTATTAATATTTTAATCAATTCAATCATTTATATTCTATTTAATACAATATATTTATCTAATTTAAATTCTTTTTTTATTATTTCTATATTTATATTTTATATCTTATAATTATAATAATATTAATCATAATAATTTAATATATAAAAATAATTCAATTATACAATTAATAATTCAACTTAAATTATATTTCCATATTAATATTATTTTATCTTTAATTTATCTATAACTTTATTCTCATTTCATTATTCCACCTTTAATTATTCTTTTCAAAACATATTTTTCTTCTTCTTTACAATAATTATTTATTTTCATAACTTTTATATTTTTTAACTATTTT
>NW_024468508.1:0-1748 GCF_002846915.1 Aspergillus ochraceoroseus IBT 24754 | reverse complement strand
TTTTACCATTACAATCTATATAAATTATCTATTAATTAAAAATTTTTTTTAACAAATAATATTAATTATATTAATACTTCTTAATTATTATATTATACCTCCATAATTTTCTTTACTCAAATTATAAAAAATATAAAATATTATACAATCATCTAAAATAATATTTACATTATTTCTACAACATTTTTAATCTTTCTTTATTTTATCTTTTTTTTTTTTATCCTTAATATTATTTATCTATAAATCCTTCATTAATATTCAATTATTCTCATATTCTATCTTATTTTTTCCTTTTCTTAATCTACATTATTATTTGCATTAATTATTTCATTTTTATTATTATATGTACTTAATTAATTAATAATAACATTATTAATTATTATTATTTTATGATTATGTAAAATTCAATTAAAAAAAAAATTATTATTTATTTTAAATAAATAATAATTTTAGATCTATAATTATAATTTATAACTTATAAAAAAATTACAATTATTCAAATTTTTATCATGACAACAACAACATTCTTTTTATTTTTAATACCTATATTATCAATAATATTATTATCTTTTAATTTAATTCTTTCTCCACATAACCCTTATCAATATAAAATATTTCATTTTAATGTTATTCCATTCTTTTTTATTACAGAATATAACACAATTCATTATATCTTTCTTCATTTTTCCTTATTATTTTTACTTTTTATTTATAAATATTATTATTATATCCATATTTATTTATTTCATATACTAATTAATATATTTTTATTAATTATTTATTATTCTTTCTTTTATTAACTTTATTTTTTCCTTTTATTTATTAAAAAATTCTTTAAAAATTAAATTATACAATTTTATAATTTTAATTATAAATCTTTAAATTTTATTCATTAATTTATAATTAATTATTAATAATTTTTATTATATTAATCTAACATTCTATTATTTACTAATATATATATTAATCAAATAATACTACAATATATAAATATTTTATAAATTAAATATTCAATTAAATATTTAATTAAAATACTTCTTTTAAAAATAAATAAATTAATTAATATATAAATATATATATATCTTTTATATATATTAAAATTACATTTACTTATTATTCCCCAACACCTTTTTTATATTTTTCCAATATATCTCATCACCTCAAATTTAATTTATTTATTAATTACATAATAATATTATTTTTTATTTATCTATAATTTTATTTACTTTACATTAATTATTTTAACAATTATTATAAATTTTTTTCAACAAAATCTCCTATATCACATAAATATATTAATCACTAACATTAATATAATTAATTTAACAATTACTCCTCATTTATTTTAATATTAATTTCTTTCCCTTCTTTCAAATTATTATATTTAATTTATTAATTTATTACCCTTCTTTATTTTATATTCATAATTACATCAATTATATTTAATTTATCAATATCCTTATTTTACAAATTAATATAATTATTTCATTTAATTTTATTCATATATATTACCTTAAATTATTTATAATAATTTCAATTTATAATTTTATAATTATATAATATATTTATTATACCATAATTAACACACACAATATTTTTATATCATCTTCTTATTTTATACATTCTTATTCTTTTCCTTCTTTATTTATAAAATCTTATTCTTACCCTTTTATATTAAATCAATCTTCTTTTATATTAATCTTCCTTTACATTCTTTTTTCATTTTCATAAATTTTTTTTATATTACA
>NW_024468506.1:0-4607 GCF_002846915.1 Aspergillus ochraceoroseus IBT 24754 | reverse complement strand
TTAATTTAATTATTTCATTATTTATTTTTATACTATTTATTTTATTATAAACAATATCATTTTATTTAATATCATTATCAAATAATTTATTTTATATTTATCTATTTTTATATTTTTATCAATATATTTTATATTATTAACAACTATAATTATCCTATTGCAATATTATCTAATTTAAATTCAATACAATCTAAAAATTATTATCATTTATATAATAATTTATTATTAAAACATTATTATTATCATCTTTTTATTATTAGATATATTATTATTTTATTCTTTTTTAAATTATATTACCACCTTTATTTTTATTAATATATTATTTTTTCAATTAATAAATTAATACTATTTTTACTTATTTTTATATACATTATTTTATCATTATTTATTTATTATCTATATTAACTATTACTTCTATAATTGTACATCATATTTTATTCATTATTTAAATCAAACTTTATTATATAACTCAAATATTTTTATTTTATTTATATTTATACTTTTTCTTTAAAAACACCATTAATTTTTTTAAATACTTTATTATTAAAATCTCACTTTAATCACCTTTATCATTAATTATTATTTTATCATTATATTTTTAAAATTAACTTTATATTTTTATTTATATTAATATTACCTATATTACCTAAATCTTCTATAAACTATACTTATATAATATATTTTATATTTAATAACAATAATATATCTATTTTTATACATTAATAACAATATATATTAAATAACTTATTCATATTCATCATTATCTCACTCTTCTTTTATTTAATTTTCATTTATTAATACAATACAATTATTTAATTTCAATTCTTTATTTTATCTCACTTTTTTTTCATCATTTTATTTATTTTCATTATTTTTTATATTATATATCATCTACTATATTAATAACATATTATATATTATTCTCAAATTATTCCTATTTTCTCTATATTATTCTTAATATTATTTTATTAATATTTTACTCCTTTAACTTTAAATTTCTTATTTAATTTATTCATTATATTTTTATTTTAAATAATTCCTATATTATTTTATTATCTATTCTTCTATTTTATTCTCTTCTTCTTATACTATTTTTATTTATAATATAATATTTTTTTTTTTCTTACTCATTTTCTTTATCTAAAATATTTTTATTTAACTATAATATATTTTATAATCTATTATTATTTTAATATTTACTTTATTATTTTTATTTATCCATCACCTATTTTATATTATTACACTATTCATTTTCTTCTTTAATTTATAATTTAAATTAAAAATTAAAAATTAAAAAAAAAAATATATATATATATAATTTTTATTCATTATATATTTATATTAAATTCTTATTATCTCAATTTATATCAAAATACTTCTAATATTTTTATCTAATTCTATTCTTATATAATAATAAATTCTTATCCTTTATATCTCAACTTATATCTAATACTTTTAATATTTTATATATTTCAATTCATCTTAATTCTTAAATAATTTTTCTCCAAAACCACATATTCTTTATTCATATATCAAATTTTATCTATTTATTAAAAAAAATAAATAAAACATTCCACAATTATTTCCATTTTACTTTTAAATCAATTAATATTTCTTTTTATTTTAACATTTTAATTTATTCATTTATAAATACATTTTACCAATATTTTACTTATTTTCATTTCACTTATTTACATAAATAAATTATAATTAATATTATAAAAATTATAACTATTATATCTATATAATTAAAAAAATCATTTTATAAAAATTTTTATTTTCAATAAAAATTAAAATTTTACATAAATATTTCAACAACTTAAATATATTATTATTAATAAAAATTAAATCTCATTTCTATTTTTATTAATCCTTTATACCAATTTTAAATTATATATTTATTTTCAATAAATCTAATTTATTATAAACATTCATTTATCATTAACAAATATATTTTATACCTATCAATATTTTATTTTTAATATTATCATATATTTATTATCAACAAATAATAATAAAATAATACCAAATATTTATCAATAATTCAATAAACTATATATTCTACATACATATTATATTAATAAATCAACTTAACCCAACAAAATTCAATTATATTTCCCATTTATATATTCATTATTCATATTTATTTTATTAAATAATTTAATATTATTTACCTTATATTTTTCATCTACATCTCATTTTATTTTAACATTCTCAATTATTTTACTTTATTTTTATTTCAACATTCTTATATTCCAAAAACATTATTAAAATTCTTTTCATTATTTTTCCTTCATTATTCCTTTACCATTATTACCTTTATTATTTTAATCTAATTTATTTCATACTTATCTATAAATTTATCTTTATATTAATACTTTCATCAAATATATTATCATTCACATTTATTATCTATTTTAATTTATTTACTTATAATATAATTACTATTTTTTATTATTCTTCTTCTTATTTTAATACCTTTATCCTTTATTATTCATTCTCATATTATAATTATCAATTCATTTATTCAATCTCAATTTTTTTATTTTAATTTTCATATATTAAATATTTATTATATTTACACTAATAAATATAAATTATTATATTTAAAAATAAAACCACAATTAAATATATAAATATTTTTATTAAAACATTAAATCCTAAACTTATTATTATATATTCTTAAAAAAAATCAATATAAAAATATAATATTCTAACATAAACTAAAAATTATAATAAAAAATATTAAATTAATTTTTATATAATTCAACACTTTACCCTATACCTATTTTAATTTATAATTATTAAAAATTTTAACATAAACCTCTTAATTATATCTTTACAATTTTATAAAATATATAAATATATTTTATAAATAATTCATTAATTAAAAAATTTCATAATATATTTCAATATTTAATATAAAAATTACATTAATATAATTAAAAAAAATTAATTTATCTTACAATATATTATTTTATATATAAAAATATCATACTAAAAAAATAATTTTTATTTTTATTATTCTCTTATTTAACTCTTTCCAATTACTTTACACATTCTAATCTAACTACTAATTATTTTAAAAACTTATTATTATTTTTACATTTATTAAAATATAATTTTCTACCTTAAATTAATTATAAATCCCTTATAAAATAAATAAAATAAAAATTCCTCTTTAATATTTAATCTTTATCTCTTTATTATTATTAAATTAATTACTTTTCTATCTAATATCCTTATTCTTACTTATATTTCTATCTACCACATTTTTCTTAAAAAACCCCAATTCTTATTATTACATCATTTATAATATTTTTCAATTCCTAAATCTTAACCATTAACTTTTAATAATTAATTTTATTATAATAATACAATAACTATTAACTCTTATAAAATTCTAAATATAATAATTATAATTACAATTTTCTATTTATAATCTTTACCAAATTACTTTCCATCATTCTCTTAATACTTATAATACTATTTTATCATCTTTATTATTTTAAATTACCTATACTTAAATTAAACTCTAAATTATTACTTTTTTACTATATTTTATTTATAATTAATAATTTCTTATTATTTATTAAATACTTTTATACCATATATACTTATAACTTCTAATCATCCTTCTATTTAAAAACTTACTTTTATTACTAATCTTTTATCAATAATATTATATACCCTATTATTCCAATCATACAATTATTAATTTCATATTCTATATTTAATATTTATTCTATAAATTAAATTTAATCATTCCACCTCAATATTAATATTTCAACATATAAACTTAAATCATTATACCTTTTCTTAAACCATTATTTAATTATTTATTTAATTCTATTATCCTCTAAAAACCTTACCACATTTTAATATTTTACAATCTCTTCACTCTTTCTTTATTAATTTCTTATATTTTTTAACTCCTCTAATTAACTAAAACCCTCACTTTATTTTTATACATAATTTTTCTCCTCTACATTTACCATATAATATTTATTAATACAATTCATCATTCCTAAATACTTTTTCTATATACTTCCACATACTCCTTTACAAATTATCTATATTTTAAATTATCTAATCCCAAAATTTATATAATATTTATTTTATTCTTTAACTCTACTATATTAATAATTAATTACTATTAATCTTAATCACCATCTCACTTTAATCTAATCTCATCTATTACTAACCACTCTTCATTCTCTTAAATTATATTTCAATAATTTTATTTTCTTATATATATAATATATATAATTATTATATAATTATTTAATTTTAATTTTCTTATTCATTACTTTTATTTTTTAATTCTAAATACTTTCTTTAATTTAAATTTCACTTATATATTAATATTAACAATAAAAATTTATAACATATATAAAATTTATTTTTTATATATAATCTTTATTATTAAATTTAATTATTTCAATCTTTTCAAATCCATAAAAATATAAAAACATTAATTAATTTCCTTTTTTTTTTTACTTTTTATCTTTAAACTCAATTCTATAATCCATCTAATTTCTATTCCTTTTCTTCCTATTTATAATTTATATATATATATTTATATATATAAACCCTATCTATATATT
>NW_024468502.1:0-5484 GCF_002846915.1 Aspergillus ochraceoroseus IBT 24754 | reverse complement strand
ATCCTTTAATAAAATATTAATAAATTTTAATAAATTTTATAAAATTTTTTATATTAGTAATTATTTTAAATAATTTCTAATTTATTATAATCTTAATTTTCTTAAGATCTATATAAGTATCTTCTCTTCTAATAATAATATTTAGAAATTTAATTTTTAATTAATAAAATTTATACTTAAATATCTTTATATATAAGTTATTATTTTATAAAATTTATAATATTTATTTTAAATATTTAATATATTTTTTTCTTATATAATTATAAATTAGAATATTATTTAAAAATATATTATAGAATATATTTATATATTATTATAAGATATTATTTATATATTGTTATAAGATATTATTTATAAAATATTAGAAAATAATTAAAATATTAATTAAATTAATAATATAATTAAGAACTTATATAACTTAAAATAAGTTTAAAAAATAATTAGATATTCTAATCTTTTTTTAATATAAATATTATTAAAAATAATTATTAAATTAATTTTAAAAAAATATTATATTTTTTATAGATTATTTAAGATCTTTTTAATTAAGAATAATAAGTAATAATCCTTAATTAATATAATATTTAGTCCTTAATAATCTATATATAAGTAAAGATTATTTCTAGATTTATTAGGAAATAGGACTAAAAAAATAACTATAAATAAGCTAGAATATATAAAATCTTTTTTTAAATTTTTTTCTAATTATTTCTTTAAAATAATTAATTATACTTATAATATTAAATATAATTTATTAAATAGGAGCTATTTTCTTTCTTAAATCTTAATATTATAATTATATAATTAGTATAATAGTAGCTTCTCTATTTTTTAGAAATTAAATATATCTTAAAATTCTTATAATTCTAGAAAAAGTATAAATAATAATTTAGAATTAATATTTTTATACTTTAGTTATTTATTAACTTTATTTAATAAAATTTAATATAATTTATATATTAGATAGTAAGTATATATAGTTAATATTTTTAAGAATATTTAATATATTTTAATAAATATAAGAAATTTTAACTTTAATAATTTTTTTTATTAATTTAATTACTTAAATTAATCTTTCTAAAAAATATCTATTAGGGCTCTTATTCTTATAAACTTAAGAAATATATTATAATATTTATAGTAATATTAGCTATTAAATATAATTATCTAATTAGAGAAATATATCTTTAAATTATATATAGTAAGTTAAACTAGTCCTAAAATAATTAAGTAATAGAAAAGATAAATAATATAGAAGATAGATTTTTAATTATAATAATTATTTAATAATAAATTAGTTTCTATATAATAAGTTATTATATTTTTTTTATTTTCTTACTATAGAAGCTAGATAAAGATATTAAATAAAAAAGTAGAATAATCTTTAGTCTATATATTTTTATTTATTAGTAATCTATAAACCTAACTTCTTTAATTCTAGAATTAGTTATAATATAAATTAGTATTTTTAGATCTTTTTAATATAATTATACCTATTATATTATTAGATTAGCATGTATATAATAGGGATTAGGAAAGTTAGTTAATTTAATAATAATATAGAATAGATAAAATAATATATTTAGTAATAGAGGCTTTTATATATATTTTAGTATTAAATAATAATTATAGTTAAGTAGACTCTATTTTTTAAGTTAAATAGAATATTTAATAAGTGTAGTTAGTTAAATTTCTTTAGGATAATAAAGTAGTTATTTTAAGCTATAATATAAAAAGTAAGTAATATTATAGTAAGAATTAGACTAGAATAATATATTAATATATTTATTTATTCTTAGATTTATATAAAATATTAGTTAAGTGAAAAGTAATTTTTTATATAATATATTTTATTTTTATAATAAAAATATTTCTTATATTTATATTATTCTTCTTTAAGAGAATATAATATATAATAAGTATAAAATAAATCTATAATATTTAAATCTTTTCTAGATATGGGAGGTATAACTAAATAACTAGATTAAATAAAACTAGGGAGGTTATTTAGTATTATAAGGCTAGAATAATAAGAGCTAGATATTAGATAAGAATAAGATATTTATAGCTAGTATTAGTAGTAATAATTTTTTAATAACTAGAGATAATTAATATATTTTTAAAAATTTTAAAATAAAATAATATATTCTAGAATTTAATTAAGATATTCTAAATTAGAAAAGATATTAAGAAATTATTAAATAATTTTTTTTTAAAGTAAGATATTAAAACTTTATAAAATAAATATTAAAATCTAAATTTTTTTATTTTTAGTTATAGAGGTAGCTCTAAATATTTTAAATTTAATTAGGATCTTTAAATACTATTTTTAGATAATTAAATAAATTAGAATAATTTATAAACTAGAGAATATTAAATTTTATTTTAAGTAAAATTAATTTATAAGCCTTTTTAATTAAATATCTTACTATATAAGTTAATTAAGCTATAATAACTAAAAAATAATCTAGATTAATATTTATTTTACTATAAATCTATTATATAAAGTAATAAAAATTAAAATAAGTATTATTAAATTTTTATAGATTAGAGAATTTCTTACTAAGATAAATATTAGAAAAAGAACTAGTAAAAAATAGATATAAATAATCTTATTATATTAATTATTATAGCTTTAATAAAGGAAGTATATTTAGTAAAAGTAAGAGTAATAATAAAAATAAGTATAGTAAAAATAATAATAACTTAAAATATAGTAAATATATATTTTAATTTAATTAGCTTTTATTAAATAATTTCTAATTATTTTTTTTAATATAATACTATTCTTTCCTTCTTAGCTAGCTCTAGGTTAGCTTTATTAGCTTAAATTTATAGGGTATAAATCTTCTTTTCTAGGAAATTAGTATAGTTATTATAGGACTTAAGGTAGATAATCTAGATAATAAGATTATTAGTAATATAGCTTATAAACTTCTTAATTAAATCTATAATTAGGGGTGGTTTAGGTTATTCTAATATACTAGTAGTAGCTATACCTAGAATAGGAACTATATAATATTATAGTAGGCAGGCTAGTAATAGGTATAGCTAATAATAAAGTATATATTTAGGCTATGTCAGGGGGCAGAGTCGGATTCAGATATTCATTAACTAGGAGCTAACCAGATAGAATAGCAGAATAGTAGGTATCAGGTAATAGACAGGACATAGCTTGAAGAGCTATAATAGGATTAAGGATAATATGGCTTAAATATAGGAATAAGGATGGATAGTTAAGGTAGAATCTAACTAGATAGGTACTATAGCTTTGCACTATAATAGTACCCTCCTCCTTAGGGTCAAGCTTTATTAAGACTAGGGAGGAAGTAGTTAGGGCTTCTTAAAATAATAAAGATAGTAATTATTTATTAGTTAGTAAGTATTTTTTAAATATTTAGTAGGTTCTTTAATTAGCTTATTATATTTAATCTACTTAATAATATATTATAATTTAGATTTACTATAGTTTTAATAAATTTATTAAAAATTAAGGATTTTCTTAATTTTTTATTCTTTTAATCCTTCTACTTTAATAAGTAGTAATAGATTAGAATATTAATTAAATAAAGAATTATTAATAGTAGGGTAGAATAAAAATATATTAAATATAAATAAATTCTTATACTTTTAAGTAATTTAAATTATAAGTATATAAGTTAATAATTTTTTTAATATAATATAATTTAAAGTTCTTCTAGTCTAATTTCTTTTATAGATAGAGTATTTAAATATTATAGATATTTAGTTAGATTTTTTATTCTATAATATAGTAATATATAGGTTATCTTTAGTAATTAACTTATATTTTATAATAAATTTAAGTAAATAAAAATTTAATATAAATAAATTTATAAATCTTATATATAATATTAATAAATTTCTTAATATTTTTTTTAGTAAAATAGATAGTAAAGTAGCTTAATTTAAATCTTAATATTAAGTAAAATCTATAATTAGCTATAAATAATAATACTCTTATAAATTTAAAGTAGATAGAATTAATAATAAACTTAATTATTAGTAATTATTTAAACTAATTATTTTATAAATATAATATATATACTTATAAGTATTATTCTAAGATAATATTAATATATTTAATTTAATTATTAGTCTTAAAATAATAAATAATAAATAATAGATTATAAATTTTTAGCAAGATATTAGATATTTTTAAAAAATAATAATAAATTAGACTTTATAATCTAATATAATTATTTTAAGATATTATAAAACTTTTAAATATACTTAAATATAGATTAGTTATTTCTTTAGTATTAATTATTCTAATATAGAAGAGGAAGTATTTTATTTTTATTAAATAATTAATTATAACTAGGATAATATTATAGTTATTATTTAATAATAAATATATAAAAAGTCTATACTTATATCTTATTAGATATATTTAAGAATTAATAGAGATTTTAGTACTTCTTACTTTATTTTTTAGGAAGGAATAATTTAGTAGTAGAGGTAATAATTCTAGATTTATTAATTAATATATTTATAAGATTCTAGACTAGAATATTTATATAATATTAATTTATATTCTTAATTTTTCTAGAATATCTAATAATAAGATTTTTATAATAAAGTTTTTAGTATTTTAACTTTTATTTTATTATAATTAATATATAAAATTAGTCTTAATATTTTAAATATAGACTAATATATTTATAATTAGCCTAGTATATATTAGAGTATCTTAGTAAACTATTTTTTTAAAATATTTAGAATAGACTAGAGCTTCTTATCTTAAGAATAAGCTTTATTAAATAATAGTTATAATATTAATAATAAGAAGTTAATTTATTAGTAGTAAATTATTTAATAAAGTATATTTAATATTAACTATTAATATTAAGTCTTAAATTAATAATAATCTTAAGTAATAAATTTTTAAATTTTAGAATAATTTAGCTCTAATAAAAAAATTATTTATTTCTCTTTTTAAGTAGGTTCTCTAATCTCCTAATTAATATATTAGGCTTAGTACCTAACTTCCTAAGATAATAATATATTTAGAAGTTAAATCTTAATAAAAATTTAGACTAGTAGGCTTATTAATAATTTAGTAACTTAATTAATATAAATATTCTAGATTCTAGTAATTTATAATAATCTTTATAAATAATAAAATTTTTCTAATTTAAAATATTATTTTTTAAAATAATAAATAATAATTAAAATTCTTTATTATAAATTTTATAATTATATTTTATTATAAATATTTTTTAGAGAAAATATATAAAATATAATATATTTTATTATTATATTATAATAATATTTTAATAAATATATAATTAAAGATATTAATTTCTAAAATTATATTTTTTAACTAGTTAAAAAATTTTAATATTAGAGTATTTATAAAAGTAGCTTTTAATTATTTAAATATTTTTAATAAATAAATATTTAGTTAAAGATAATATCTTTCTTAGTTAGATTAACTAATAATTTAATAATTTTTAAAAAATT
>NW_024468500.1:0-8302 GCF_002846915.1 Aspergillus ochraceoroseus IBT 24754 | reverse complement strand
GCGACCGAGTGTGCTTTGGGTTTTTTGGAAAGAGAAGTTATCTTTCTGCACCGGAAACCCAGCGGAAAAGACGGGGATGGAGCGGCACAAGGCGCATGGTCGAGAAGGTGGCCCTGGACAATGGCTCTCATTTTATCCCATTTGAAAATGGGCAGTGGTGTGCCACAGTGGGTGCAGAATGGATTGAGAAATGGTTCAAGAACTGGACGCAGAGAGACAGGGTTTGGAGTGAATATCGAAGCAAAAAAGTCGGATCGTGATATGTTGAAAAGCACCGACGCGTGGGTTAACGTCGCAAAGTCGAGAGCCGGGACGCAGAGGAGCTCTGATCTGAAAGGTAAGTTGTAGCTGGAACTAACGAAAGGGGGATATTGTCTGTCTACAGTTACCTCTCCCACGTTTGCTAAATATGTGTGTACTCGTGAGTCTACTAGTCAACAGGAGGCGAAGTGTTTTATAATACACCCATTCAATTTCACTATTATTGAACGGATCTTTGTGGGTATGGTTCCCAAATCAATATCAAGAGACTATTACATAGTGCTGATACCGCTGCGAAGTGCGGCGGACATCGCCCGCGAGTTCGCGTTCGCGTTCTGTACCCTATATGGCGTTCCCACCTTAGTAACAGGATCTTGATCTGAGTAATTGGGTTATCAGGCTGAAGGTGAACTCACAGTTACGTATATTGGCTTTGGCAGGCTTACTCAGAAAGTGATTAAGATGTTGTTGTGGTTTCACGTACACAGATTCTGCGGACATAGTAGGGGCCGCTATATATTATGCCCAAAGCCATCCATCACAGTGTTAACATATCGAATACTATACGCAGCTCACGAGGTACATTCTGGCATTGCGTCCCAGCAACTATGGTGCAAGCAGACCTTCTGGAGTACGCCAAAGACATCCAGGCTCGACTGGCTGACATTACATGCTGCTTGGAGAAGCAGGAGATCCACACTGTTCGGAAGGAAGGATATCCTACTGGCCCAGGGTATGAGGAACTAACATCGGCGCGTCTCAGTCTGCTCGAGACAGCCAACGACCTTCAGTACCTTGCGATGGGCCCTACTGAGTGGCTGAAAATGACATTGGCGGTGGTGGGTTAGACGCCATTGGCGACATGATGATGATGATGCTGACTTGGATGCAGAACAAGCATGACCATTTATGCTACTACATGATCGATCAGTTCAACATCCATCAGTCTGTGCCTCTGAATGGGGAAATATCGTATGAGGAACTCAGTGCGGCCTGCGGACTCCCCGTTGACCCCTACGCCGTGTCCTCCGCCATGCCATGCTCAATCACCTTGTTCCGTGAACCTAACCCCGGATACGTCGCCCACTCCGATGCATCCTCAGTGTTCGTCACCGATGCCAAAATGGCCGCATGGTTGGGCCATAACTACGACGAGGTGTTTCGCTGTCTACATGCTGTTCCCGACGCGATTCGAAACCATCCCACATCCGCGGACCCTGGACATACTCCCTGTGGGGTAGTGTTCAACCAGCCAAAGGGCTTCTTTGCTGGATTATTGCAGGACCAGCCATGGAGAGCATCGAGATTTGAACAGTCAATGCAGGCTGTCACGCAGGGAGCCATGATGCCTCTCATATCGTGCGCGGATATGACTGGGGACAATATGGGAACGGCCTTGTCGTCGATGTACGTTACTCTCTTTATCCCTCTTCTTTTCTTTTTTTTTTTTTTTTCAGTTGATCAAGTATAAGCTTACAGTGTCCGTAGGTGGCGGCTCGTCAGGGTTCCAGAGTGTTGCGATTGCCGAATGCTTTCCGAACCTGCGCTTCGTGATCCAGGATATTGAAGACCATAGCAAGATTTTGCTAGAGAATCGGACCGCCGCCGGGTTGTCGTCGGACCATGCAGTTCCAAGTCCATGACTTTTTCCATCCAAACCCACAGACTACAGCCGACGTTTATCTACTGCGCCATATCATTCACGACTGGGGTGATGACTACGCGAGTAAGATCCTGTGGAACATCGCCTCAGTTATGAAGCCGACTGCGCGGATCATCGTCGTTGATATTGTGATCCCCGAGCCTGGTACCTTACCCTGGCAGGCACACCGAATGATCAGGTAGGAAGCCCGAGAAGCAAGGTGATAAATAGAGATTCATCCAGGCTGATTAACGAACGAATCCTTACCTAGGTCTATGGATCTTCAAATGATGGTTATGGTAAATGCAAAGAGCGGACCAAACAAGATTGGAGGAAGCTTCTGGCCAACTCCAACTCCAAATTAAACATACTCAGTATCTCTCAGCCCCCGTATAGCGTTGCGAGTATAATCGAAATTGGGTTAGTACACTAGGGTCCGCTATTGTTCGATGGGATGGAATACATAAAAATAACTTCTTCATATGCCCGTCTCATCTCTCTTCCAGTCCGTACAAAATAGAAAAGTGTCCGTTATTACATCTGAAGTCATTCATAGGGGTTGATAGCACTTCGGGTCCATACACATTAGCCACAGCACACTGTAGCTTCATTTCCCGCGCTCGTTTGCGATGAGGATCGTCTCACCTGTCATTATACGCCCGGAAATCATGGTCGTGGGAAACTTTACCGTTGCAAAGGCTCCCAAGAAAAGATGGGTTGACCAGGTGAACATGCTGGCGAAGAAGATAGCGGTCATATTCTTTCGAAAGACGTCGCAAGGCCTCCAGAGACACGACGAGGAACACTACTTCAACATGCTACAGTGAAGCCAGAGCCCTAATATCATTTTTGTTTGATGTTAGTGGCACCATCAACTCCACTCTCATTCATTGTCTTCTTTCATGCATCCTGAAATGCTGTAGTCTGTATGGTGATAGAGATAGATAGATCGGGCTTCCAGATAGAATCTGCCGCAAATTTGCTCAAGTGCAGCCACTAATGTAGTTTCATTGTCTACCTGGCGTTTTATGAATCCACCTATCCACATCTTTGGATTTGCCTTACACTTCCAGAGTAGATGTGTTGGGCTATAGGTAGTACCAACTCAACAACTATACCTGCTGAAGTTCCTGTCCCAGAGTCACAGTGAAATCTGACATGAGATTTCGTACGGTCACAGCAGAAAATCAACCAGAGTAATCTCATAGCAGTTATTTCATCACGAATACAAAAGTCAAGAAGGGGAGGAGTTGAGGAAGGGAAAAAGGTAGAGACGGAAGGCAGGACCGAATGTCAGAACAGGGAATACTTGATTAACTGGACGCAATAAGTTGGTACTAGGGAGGTATCTCCTGGAAAGGCATGAGATGAGATTCTTATTTCCAGATACTAACAACTAGTACTGTAAGTAAGCCCTGAAGTATGGCATGCCGTGATGATATTTCCTGGATATACCATACAACTAAGATCCTGTTTCAATAGGAATCTCATTATTCAAATAACAGTGAATGGAGCTGGACCTTGATAGTACATCGATATACCTACCTCTATAAGACATTAATACATACAAGCAATCATAAGCAACACAACTTCTTAAAGAGAAACATCTATTCGGAGCATCGGAATAGGCTACTCCCCGGTTAATATAAACATGGGCCATGGATATGGATCAGTTTCTCAATATGATACTGCCCTGACTCCTATCCAGACAAATAGGGGCTATTCGCCAATTCCAGCTAGCTAGGGTCCGCGTGGAGCTTGATATTATCAGGGGGTAGTACATAGGTATAAAAGCCATCTAGACCCCATCTTCAAAGAACACCTCTATCGGCCATTAACTCTTCAACATGGTTACACTTTCGTCTCTGGTCTTTGGGCTGTCCGCTGCTGCTGGGGTCTTTGCCCTTCCCAGCGACCTCTCCGGCGAGCTTTCCAAGCGCCAGACAATCACCACCAGCCAGACCGGCACCAACAATGGATTCTACTACTCGTTCTGGACCAACGGCGACGGTGCTGTATCCTATACCAATGGCAATGCTGGCGAATACAGCGTGACTTGGGCAAACCAAAACGGCGGGGATTTCACCTGCGGAAAGGGGTGGAATCCAGGTAGTGCTCAGTGAGTGTGTGGCTTCGGACCCTGAAGCACGCTAAACATACTGACCCCATTCTTTTTTTTTTTTTGTTTTTAGTGACATTACATTCTCCGGTACCTTCAGTCCATCGGGTAACGCTTATCTCTCCGTTTATGGCTGGACTACCAGCCCACTAGTTGAATACTATATCCTCGAGAGCTACGGCGATTACAACCCGGGCTCCAGCATGACGCACAAGGGAACCGTTACCAGTGACGGCGCTACCTACGATATCTATGAGCACCAGCAAGTCAACCAGCCTTCAATTTCAGGAACGGCTACTTTTAATCAGTACTGGTCCATCCGCCGCAGCAAGCGTTCCAGCGGTATTGTCACCACCGCCAACCATTTTAATGCATGGGCAAGTCTCGGCATGAAGTTGGGTGCCTTCAACTATCAGATTGTGTCCACCGAAGGATATGAAAGCAGTGGCAAGTCCACGATCACGGTCTCATCGGGAGGGTCGTCCAGCAGCGGTACCTCTAAAAGTAGCACCACCACTACCACCAAGACCACCACTCACACTACTGCTTCCGATCGCACCTCCTCTGGCGGCTCGGAAAGTGTGAGTTTCAACCCCTGAGATAGGTCGGTGCCGGATAGTTTCACTAACATTCTAGCAACAGTGCGCTTCTATTTACGCCCAGTGTGGTGGCCTAGGCTGGAAAGGCGCTACCTGCTGCGCATCCGGGTCCACCTGCACTTATTCCAATGCCTACTACTCCCAGTGTCTGGCATAAATTGCCTTGGAGCGCGTTCGAGAAGGGGATTGTGTGGCAGCGAGTCATGGTGAGTGGGGACAAGCGGCTATTGGTGAAAATAGATTATCCTAGTGTGTCTGGTGTTGATTATATCCTTAATCCTTATATTTCCGAAGCGAATTACGGAGTGCTTGTTTCGCTTTCTTTTTTTTTTTTCCGCGTTCACAACTAGGGAGTCACATAAAATCAACTTGACCACCTTCAGTCTCCTTCAAGGGCACAACTTAACCAAAATAGCATCCTAGTAATACTTATCATAAGGGATATTATGAGTCTTATTCGACTGTCGCAAGCATATCATCTTCAACCACCAACCCCAACCGCATCTTGGACCGGTGTATAATCGCTGGATCTCCCCTGCATTTTTCCGCATCCACCCGCAAATCTCGACTTTTGGATGACGTCTGTTCTGCAGAAATGGATAGAGTTGAAGAAAAGAAGTTGAATGGAAAACAGGATCCAAGTCGTTCGGAATATTCGGGGTTGTGGATATTACCTGTTGACTCCACGGGTCTTATATCCAGAGGGTATCGGGAATCCTCTGGCAAGTCCACATTCCTACCTAGGTGCTATCGATCATGAGATACGTAAAGAGTGATAATCTTAGATTTTGACAGTCAAGATTAGTTCCTGCCCCGAAGCTATGTATAGATATCGGTTGTATTAAGTTTAGGGCATATGATAGCTACGTGAATGCATATACACGACTTAGCTCTGACAGTCGTCAGCGCAAGAGGGAAAGTTGAATAAGAAAGATTCCAATGTCCGGGCTTAAGATGGGCTAAATCCGCCCGGATTTTAAGGAATGTCGAGTAATGTATACGGAGACAGGCTTGGAGGTTAATTCCGGGCAGATTTAGTAGATAAATCCAGAGTAGGGATTGAAACATTTCAGTCCATCAGCTCAGAACGAACAACAACAATCACAATGACTTCGAGTACCAGCACTCCCGGCGAGCATTTAGCCGTCATTCTTCCGCAAAAGGATGCCCCAATGTCAATCTCCCTGCGTCCAACACCCGAACCAGGACGAACGACATACTTATCGAGGTGAAGGCTATCGCAGTTAACATCGCCGACTATTATCAGAGGGACCAAGGCATCCCGCCTATTCCGCAATACCCCACGTCCTGGGTTCAGATGTCGCGGGCATCGTGGTCAAGGTTGGATCCAATGTTTCGGCGGATGCGCCCCAAGCCAGGAGCGAGAGTCACAGCATTTGCTAGTGCATTCTTTGAGAACGGATTGCCGGATTATGGCGCATTCCAGTAATACGTGCTGGCTCCAGCCCAGGCTGTAGCTCTTTTACCGGATAGTCTGAGCTTTGAAGAAGCGGCGATGCTGCCGATGGCTGTCTTGACTGCCTGGGACGGTTGGTATGTGATTGGCATTCCACATGATACAAATACACGCCTGAGGATAAGAAAGCCATGCCTGGTCTGGGGGGCCTCCAGCAGCGTGGGCAGTGCAGCGCTTCAATCGGCCAAGATCATGGGGTTCACTGTCTATACAACCGCCAGCGCGAGACACCATGAATATCTCAAACAACTGGGCGCGGACCGAACGTTCGATTATAAGGATGCGGATGTGGTTGCGCAAATCATTCAAGCTGCCAGGGACGATGGGGTCTCCCTGCACAACGCTTATGATGCTGTGGCAGGTTCTTTGGAGCCAACAATGGAGATTCTTAAAGAGCTGAAGGGGGATGCAGTTGCAAAGATAGCACATGCCGCCTTATTGCCTCCGGATGCACCGACTGTGGAGGGTATCGAAGCGAAATTCGTTTACCCCCCTTGGATCCTGTAGAGAGACAGGAGTATTTCCATCAGACGTTCAGAAGTCTGGCTCACAGAGAAACTTGCGTCCGGACAATTTATTTCCCAGTCCACATATTCAGATTATGGGCGGTGGACTTGAAGGACTGAACAAGGCGCTCGACGCACTGCAAGAAAGGAGTCAGCGGGACGAAAATTGTACTTACGCTTTAAGCCAGCGCTAACTCTGGTTCCCTATAATGGATGAGGTGTTCCAGTCATTTATGTGTCATTTTCCGATCTCGTTTTCTGAAGTGGTATACGGTACTGTACATAACCCTAAACAATATACGTCAGGCCATAGGATCGGAAATATATAGTGACTTCTCCCTCCCTTTCCCTGAACTAAACCAGGCCGATAGTTAGTTGCAGCGCATTCCTAGACATGAGTCATTCTTGTTTGGGAGTGTTCTAATCGGATAGCTATGTATGTGTCTTTCTCCCACCCCACCCGCAGATCGCGGTCAGTTGGGGGTGTCGCGTGTCGGGCATTTTTTCGGGCCTCTTTCTATGCAATGGTAATATGGATAGTCCTGTGTCCCTGTGACCGAAATGGCCTAGGTACGCTGTGTCAGTAAACGAGAATATACCGGAAAGCTCTACTCAAATCCCCCATGAGCTTGTTTGTTGTGATCGTTGAGTTGTGTCGGCAATCGAGATCCCAACTAAATGTCCTGAGGGGTCCAACGAGGCTCTCTGTCTGCATATGTGATGCTCAGTGTCACTTGAGGTTGCATCTACTCCGATATTCATTCGGCATCTCGGCTATCAACAGTTTCGGTGGTAATTCTCAGCTGAACCCTATGAAATGGCTGTTTCTCAGTCCTTTCCTGCGTGTTAAATTGCTATCGATTTCCCCACTGTCCACAAGACGAGCAATGACTGCAGTGAATCATGGAAGCAGACCATCACGATGCCCATATAGAGGCAGAAAAGGCAGACGGCATTCTCCAAGATTGGCACGGCGGCGACGACAAGGAAAACCCTAGGAATTGGTCCACTTTTCGAAAGACTACATCCACAGTGATTGTTTGCTTGATTGGGTTTGCAACTACAGTGGGAGCTTCTATATACTCCGCGGGCCATGAACAAGTCAAAGAGCAATTCAATGTATCAACTACTGTGTCGTTGTTACCACTCTCGGCGTACTCGCTAGGGCTGGCCTTTGGACCTATGATTTCCTCCCCCTGTCCGAGACCTTTGGCCGCAAGCTGGTCTATCTTCTTACGCCCCTGGCCGATATTTTTACCATTGGCGTTGGTCAGTCGCGCAATATCGCCTCTCTCATTGCTTGCCGCTTTGTTGCGGGCTTGTTTGCAGCCCCTGGGATTTCTGTCGCCGCAGCTACCATTACCGATTATACACCACCGTCGCAGCGGGTCATTCCGCTAGGAATCTACTACTCTGTTCCGTCCATCGGCAGCGCAATGGGGCCTTTGATAGGGTCTTTTGTGGTGGAGCACCGAGGCTGGCGATGGACAGCATGGACGCCGCTCATGATGGCTGCCGTTTTACACCCGCCAGCACTTTTCCTCAAAGAGTCGTATAAACCGATCATTCTGCAACGACGGGCCCGGATGCTTGGAGCGGCTGCAGGATTGAATGCCGATTCGCGAAGTCTCTCCCAGGGGGCGAAAGAATTCATCACCTCCACAATCGTCCGCCCATTGCATATGTTATTCACAGAGC
>NW_024468499.1:0-8646 GCF_002846915.1 Aspergillus ochraceoroseus IBT 24754 | reverse complement strand
ATAATAACTTATTATATAGAAACTAATTTATTATTAAATAATTATTATAATTAAAAATCTATCTTCTATATTTTTATCTTTTCTATTACTTAATTATTTTTAGGACTAGTTTAACTTTACTATTATATAATTTAAAGATATATTTCTCTAATTAGATAATTATATTTAATAGCTAATATTACTATAAATATTATAATATATTTCTTAAGTTTATAAGAATAAGAGCCCTAATAGATATTTTTTAGAAAGATTAATTTAAGTAATTAAATTAATAAAAAAAATTATTAAAGTTAAAATTTCTTATATTTATTAAAATATATTAAATATTCTTAAAAATATTAACTATATATACTTACTATCTAATATATAAATTATATTAAATTTTATTAAATAAAGTTAATAAATAACTAAAGTATAAAAATATTAATTCTAAATTATTATTTATACTTTTTCTAGAATTATAAGAATTTTAAGATATATTTAATTTCTAAAAAATAGAGAAGCTACTATTATAACTAATTATATAATTATAATATTAAGATTTAAGAAAGAAAATAGCTCCTATTTAATAAATTATATTTAATATTATAAGTATAATTAATTATTTTAAAGAAATAATTAGAAAAAAATTTAAAAAAAGATTTTATATATTCTAGCTTATTTATAGTTATTTTTTTAGTCCTATTTCCTAATAAATCTAGAAATAATCTTTACTTATATATAGATTATTAAGGACTAAATATTATATTAATTAAGGATTATTACTTATTATTCTTAATTAAAAAGATCTTAAATAATCTATAAAAAATATAATATTTTTTTAAAATTAATTTAATAATTATTTTTAATAATATTTATATTAAAAAAAGATTAGAATATCTAATTATTTTTTAAACTTATTTTAAGTTATATAAGTTCTTAATTATATTATTTAATTTAATTAATATTTTAATTATTTTCTAATATTTTATAAATAATATCTTATAACAATATATAAATAATATCTTATAATAATATATAAATATATTCTATAATATATTTTTAAATAATATTCTAATTTATAATTATATAAGAAAAAAATATATTAAATATTTAAAATAAATATTATAAATTTTATAAAATAATAACTTATATATAAAGATATTTAAGTATAAATTTTATTAATTAAAAATTAAATTTCTAAATATTATTATTAGAAGAGAAGATACTTATATAGATCTTAAGAAAATTAAGATTATAATAAATTAGAAATTATTTAAAATAATTACTAATATAAAAAATTTTATAAAATTTATTAAAATTTATTAATATTTTATTAAAGGATTTTTATAGATTCTTATATTTATTATTATTTTAAAAAAGAAAGAAACTCTATTTTTATAAATTTTAATTTACTAGACTATTTTTAAAATACTAAAAGCTAAATTTATTAAGAAATTAATATTAAGATTTTTTAATTAGAATTAATAAATTATTTTAAAAATTAATACCTTAAATTTTATATTTACTAGAATTTTATTATAATATAATAATAATAAAATTCTATACCTAGTAAGATTTTACTTAAAGAAAATAATTCTAATTAGGTATAATTATAAGATATATAATAAAGAATTACTAATAATTATTTATTATTTAAAAGAATAAATTCTAGAATTAGAAAAATATTAATATCTAATTAAGATTATAATTAATTATAAAAATTTAAAATATTTTATAATAATTAAAATATTAAATTAAAAATAAATTTAATAATTTATATTTATATTTTATTTTAACTTTATAGTATTTAGATAAGTATAAAATAAAATTAAATAATTTAACTAAAAGATTATAAAATCTCTTTAAGAAGGGGGATAAATACTTACTATATTAAAGCTAAATAATATTAAAAAGAGAAAATTTAGTAAATTTCTTATCTAAATACTTAAACAAGTTATAGAGCTAGTAAATATAATAATTAATCTAGCTTTAAGCTATTACTAGAAAAAAATTAGTATATTTCTAGCTACCTAAATTTAAAGAAGAAGAGATTATCTAGCTCCTTAAATAATTAAAAGAGTATTTAAATAAGAGTTATAAGTAAGATCTAGCCTTTAATAATATTTTAGAAAGCCTAAAAAAGGGCTATAATTATTATTTATTAATTATATTATTTAAATATACTTACTATTCTAGATTTTTATTTTATTATAATTAATTATATATTCTTAATATAGAAGAATTAAAAATAAAACTAATAGATAAATATTATAAGAATATAATTATTAATTATTAAAATAAATTAGAAATTTATAAACTTTTATTAAAATTATATTATTAATTTAAAATATTATAATTTATAAAATAATAAATTTATAATTATTATATTTATAAATAATCTATATTTTATTAAAATCAATATTAAAATATTCTTTATTTTTTATTTATACTTAAGAATCCCTAAAAAATATCTCTATTAATTTTATTATATATATATTCTAAAGCCTAGGCTTTAATACTATTATAATAATAATTAATTAATTAATAAAATTTTAATACTATATTCTTTATAATAGTATCTATAATATTAAGAGAGCTACTTACCTATTTTAAGATTATATTTAGAAATTTTATAGATTTTTTAAATTTATTATATTTAATTAAAGATTCTAATTTATATTAATATTTTAAATATACTTAAATTATATTTTAAAAATAAGATTACTCTTATTTATTATTTATTACTTTAAAATTAATAAATAAATTAAATATATAATTATTATTTTAAAATAATATTTATAAATTTATATTAATTATTTATAAAATAATTAGATTAAATAATTATTTATAATAAAATTTATTACTAATAATATTAGTTCTAAAATTATTAGATACTTTTTATTCTTTACTTTATATAATTTTAATCTTTATATAAGATTTAAACTTATCTTACTTAATTATTATTTATAAACTTATAATATTTACTAGTTTACTATAATTATAAAGTAAATATAAAAATATTATTATATTATTATAATTATTATTTAAGCCTGCTATAAATATTATATTAATTAGAAATATTATCTTACTAAATATTATATTAAGGACTAATTAATCTAATTAAATATTAAGAATATTATAATTCTATACTCCTAAAAAAAATTAGATTAGAAAAATCTAGATTTTTTTTTATTAAGAAAATTATTAGCTCTTATACTTATAAACTAGACTTATCTAAGAATATAAAAATATATCTAGTATTTTATATTAAATTATTTTATTTATAATTTAATAATTTTATATTATATAGATAATAAATAATAATAATAAAATTAAAAAATATAATATAGAATATTATATAAATTTAGAAAAGAAAATATTAATTAATATTAATATATAATTATTAAATCTAGTTAATTTTAGTATTTTTCTAGTAATAAATATCTAGTCCTACTAGAAAAAAAATTAAATTAATTATATAATAATAATAAAATAACAAGAATTTTTTTTTAAATATTACTAGAAACCAGAATCTATATTTTTAGAAAAAAGGTAAAAATATTTTTCTTAAAAAAAACTATCTATAATATATTACTAGTTCATAACAAGATATTACTAATAGACTAGCTATAATAACTATATTAAGAATAAAGTTAATAATCTTAAAGAAATATCTTAATTAAATAATAAAATAGAAAGAAATTAGACTTTAATAAATATAATAAATATAATAAATTATTAGAATTTTATATAAATTATTAAAGTATAAATATATTTATTATTATAAATTAATAAATTAATAAATTATCTAGTTAAAATGTAATATTTTATTAAACTAGACTTAATAAAATATTTATTATTAAATCTATATTAAAATAATAAGTAAAGGATAGTATTTTATATATAATATAAATATTATAAATTTTAATTATATTATTTAAATTATATAATACTCTAGTAACCTTTTAAATATATATTAATAAGATAATAAAAAATATTATAGATAAATTATATATTATAAATTTAAATAATATTCTAATTTATTTATAAATGAAGAAAATATATTAATATTATATTAATAAAATCTTTATATAAAATGCTTTAAGTATAACTTTTAGTAAGAAAAAGTATACTTTCTAGAAATTATTATAAAAATTAAAAAAATTTAAATAGACTAAAAATAAATATATATTATAAGTAATTAGTTAGAGTCTTATTTATTTTATAAGATATAAATACTTCTAGAATTTAGAGAATATTTTAAGAAATTTATCTACTAATATTTTAAAATTACTACCCTATTAAATAATATACTAAAGTAGATAGTAAAAGGAAGAAATAATAGATTTTTGAAAATAATAGAGAATAAATAACATATTTTTAAGATATTAAAATAAGTATTTTCTAAATTTTGAATTATATAATATTTTAAATTTTATAATTATAATAAAAAATTTAATATTATAAAATAATATTTAATTTATAAAAATATAATAATATATTATTTAATAATTTATAGTCTTTTATTTAAGAAAATTAATTAAAATAAAAAAAAGTATTAAAATCTATAATTAAAAATAATGAATTATAGTAAAATAATTTAAAATATAATATTATTATTTTAAAGACAAAATCTATATATAATCTATATATAAATAAATTATATAAATCTGAAATATTTTTATATTATTCAAAATTTGAACTAATATTAGACTAGATAAATAGAGTTTCTAGGAACATATAATCTTTAGATTAAATATTAATTTAGTAATCTTAAGATAAAAGAATTATAACTTTATTTAATATATAATAATTAAAAGACTCCTCTATATTTTAAGTAAAATTAAAGAATTCATAAAATAATTAAAATAAGAATAAAGTAATAGCCTTATAAAAAATCTTAATTATATAGTTAAAAAATTTAGAATTTTTAATTTAAAAAATATTAGTATAAAAGACAGCTAGTAATAAGTAAATTTAGAAAATATTATTAATTACTTTATAAGACGAATTTCTAGAGATATAATATCCTAATATTTATATAAATTAAGTTTAAAGAAATATTAATAAAAAATATTTATTATATTAAGGATATAAATAGGCTATTAATAAATTTTTATTATAATAATCTATATATAAGTTATTCTAGCTAAGAAAAAATATTAAATTTAAAAAAATAAAGATTTTTAAATAATTTTTATAGGGCTCGCTTATAAAGCTCCTAGTACTAGAATATTCTTAATAAAATTTAATTCTAGACTTTATTATAGGCTTACTACTATTAATATAAAAAGGATATATATATAATATTATCTTAATAATTATAAATTAATATATTAAGGAAGTTAAATCCTTTTTAATAATAAAAAATATTAATATTATAGAGCTAGCTAACCTATTTATAAAAGAAATTATACTTAAGATAAGAATATTAAGAAATTTAATAAGTAATTATACCTTATTATTTACTAGTAAATATTAGATCTAACTTTATTAAAGGCTATAAATTAAAAAATAATTAAGTATTATATTTTATCCTAAAATAGAGAGCTAAGACTTACTTAAGAATCTATATTAATTATTAGTAAATTAATTCATTTAAATAATTAAGTATAATAAAGTTTATATATAATAATATAAAAAATATATTCTTAAAGGTATTCTTCTTTAAAATATAATATAAATACTAGCTCGTATTATTTAAGCTAGTTAATATTAGAGGTTCTAGTATAATTATAGTAAAAGAATAATTAGACTACCTATAAATAAAATATAAGTAATTAGAAAAAAGCCTGTATTATATTATTAAATAATAAATAAGAAATTATAATAAAAAATATTATCTAATTAAATATTATATAGGCTAGAAAATGATATTATTTATTAAAAATATTTATTTATAAAAATTTAGTAAAAAAATAGATATTAAATATAAAGGACTATTTAAAATTATAAAGGTAATAAATTAATAAGTATATTATTTATATCTATTTAATCTTTTATATATTATTTTTTTAAGAATAAAATACTAGAATAAATAATTTAAATATTATTCTAGCTAGTAATTATTAATAATAAAGAAGAATAAGAGATAGAATAATTTATTATATAATAGAAGCTATATAGTAAGGATTAATAGTTAATATATAAAAATATATAAGAAATACTAGATAAATTCTATATTATAAATAAAATGATAATAAAATATGTAATAATAAATATAAAAGGAATAAAGATTTAAATAATAATAAAATTAAAAATAATAAAAGTATATTAATAATAATAATTTTTTTCTTTTTTTTTATAAAATTTTAAGATTTAATAAAAATATTTAAAAGGAGCCTTAAACTTAAATAAAGAATAATTTTATTTTATTATATAATAATAAAAAGAATAAGTATTAATATTGTAATAGTAAAAGAAAATTTATTTATTATATATTATAATACTAGTAATTTTATTAAATGTAATCAATATAAGTAGGATAATAAGAAAAGACTTTTTATAAAAATACATATAATAAATATTATTAGATTATTATTTTTATTTTATTAGGATTTTATACAATATAAATAATATACTATCTATATAATAGTAAGTAGAATAATAAGAGCTATAAAAACTAATATAATAGTAAGAAAAGTAACTAAAGTTACTATAATATTAGAAATAATAAGTATAATTGTAGTAGGTATAGATATAAAAAAAGTAGATATACTTATAGTAATAATAGATATTATAAGAAATAATATAGTAAAATTAAAAAGTATAATAAAAATAATAAATAATATAATTATAATAAAGAAAAGACTAGGAACTTAAGAATAATTAGTATAATAAGTCTATATTACTAGAATAAAAGTATTTATTGAAAAATAGAAATAATAGTAATATAAGTTTTTTTATAATATAATATAACTAGTATAGTATTAAAAAAAGATATTAAAAAGAAGTTATAATATTTAAAATATTATTAATTATTAGTATAATATTCTAGTAATAATAACCTATTTATATAATCTAGTAGCTAATAAAAAGAAGATTTTTTAAAATATAAATTATATTAAAAAATAAGTATATAAAAAGTATTTTTTTTATAATATTTATATTAATATTATTTTTTATTATTTATATTTAAAATATTTATTCTTACTTATTATTTTATTTAAAGTAAAATATAATATTATTTATATTTTTATTTAATAAAATATAATTAATTTTAAATTTATAAAAAAATATATCTTATCTAATCTATTTATATTATCTTTATTAAATATAATATTTTATAACTATACTATTTTTTCTATATCTAGATATTATATCTATAATTTTTACTCTAAATAATATTTTTATGCTCTTTATTTTATTTTAATATAAAATATTTTTATACTTATAAATATATTATAAATTAATATTTTTAATTAAAATATCTAAATATTCTTAAAATAATTATATAAATAGCTTTTCTTCTTATTTATTATCTTCCTATACTAATTTATTTAAAATATAGATTATAATTTTTATATTATATAATTATATAATAGAGTTTATTTTTACCTATATATATATTATATATATTATTTAAATTATTTAATAGTACTATTCTTTTCTAGAGTTTATAATAATATTAATTTATATATAGTTCTAGAATCTTTACTTTATTTAATATTTATTAGATTTAAGAGTAAAGTTAAATCTAACCCTTCTAATATAAATATTAATTATATTTAATTAATTCTATATAATTTCTTGAATATCTTTAATAAGTTAACTTTTACTTTTAAATAGTATATAAATAAATATCTAGAATAGTTATCTAGAACTAATAGGATATATTTAATACTATTCTTTTTAATTAGTTTAATTTCTTAAAGATCTATATATATAATTTTTTTAAATTATATAATTAAAGTATTTAGAATATTTTTTCTTTAATTTTAATAATTAATATACTTTATAATATAGCTTTATATTCTAGTTAATAATTAAGTTACTATTATCTATAGTATTATTATTAATATTATAAGGTATTATTTTATTTATTTAACTAATAAATAACCTAAATATTAATATAATAGATTTATTAGTATAATAGGTATAATTATAGTATTATTTAAAACTAGAAATAAGATATTATTAGTTAAAATAATATATTTAATAATTTTATTAACTATTATTTTATAAATATATTAATATTTTAAATTATAATAAATTCTTAATTCTATCTTTATTCTTTTTATAACTGCCCTTTCTAACCTAGTCTCTAGGGTCGCGCCTTGCGCGCCCCTAATAGCTTATACTTAGTTTTATATTATTTTAATATAAAATAAATATAAATAAATCTTTATATTTTTTATATTTTTATATATTTCTAGATTTTTAATACCTCTTTAAAATAATTTCTTAATTTAAATATAAGTAATATATTTATATAATCTTTAATTATTATCTTTATAATTTTAATAATTCGTTCTTTATTTTATAATTTTTTTTCTAGCTACTTTATTTTAGCTAAATTCTAACTAGATATAATAACTCCTTATTATAAATAAGATCTTAAAGTCTTTACATACTTATAGTAAGCTTATTCTATTTAGGTATAATATTATAATTTATTCTTTAATAATTCTACTAGATAGGCCTATATAATACTATCTTTAATAA
>NW_024468498.1:0-8795 GCF_002846915.1 Aspergillus ochraceoroseus IBT 24754 | reverse complement strand
GGGCGATCCGCATGGAGAGGTCGGGGAGGTAAAGGTAGCTCTGGAGCGATTCGGCCCAGGCAACGGGGTCAAAGGCTTGAATGTGCAGGGTGATTTTGTCGGGACATTGGAGTGGATTTGAGCCTTCGGGGACATGTGGGGAGGAGTTGGCATCCGGTTCGAGATCAAAGAAGGCATGGACCAAGAGGATAGCTTCAAGCAGGTAGGCGGGACACCCTACCCATGACGTTTCTTCGAGACGTTTTAGAACCGGCAAGCCCATTGCGGAAGAGTAAAACGGCTTCGAGAGCGAACCGGGTCGAGCCAGCGTAGAGCCCATTAGTTGGATTCTGGAGAAGAATATGAGTAAAAAAAAAAAAAAAAAAAAAAAATTCCATAAATCGGGCGGCAACTGAGGAGAGAGAAACATACAGAAGACATCCATCAGTAGCAAAATCGTCCACCCAGTTCATCATTCTTCGTGCCTGGCTTGTCGGGTCGTGTTCGCGATTCTGGATGATTTTTTTGGCCCCCTCCAGATGGAATTTCCACGCTGCATGCCCGGATTCGATGGCGTCCATAAGGGCAAAGACCATAATTGCCGCCAGTGTCATGTTGTCATTTCGCATGACGGGATCGCAAATATCCTGCGATAGCTGATGGAGCGCACGTTGCTTGAGACCGAGGAAATGTTCATATGATCTTGTTGATGGGCGTCGGACCAGGGAGCTAATCTCAGTTGGTGGAGCCTCTTCGGGAGGTGAGGGTATTCCACTGGTCGATAACCTGTCCGCGGACCACGGCATGGGGGAAAACTCCCCGTTTACGAGGATAGCATGGTGAAGGGCTCCCGTGGCCGAGGGAGTAAGAGATGACAGGCGAATCACTGACTAAGGGGATAAGATCTCGGAACGGATTCCTCACGTCTGAGTATAAAGCGAGATACCTTGTGACGTTGTGATTGACTGCCAAAGGAAAAAAAGAGTTAGATAAGATAATTGCACCAGGCAAGACCCATCAGCAACATACAATGATCAATATAAAACCTGGACATGCGACTGCAGTCCTTGAACAGCGGATCCGTCAGGACCCAAGGTATCGGAACACGATTCACAGCCACAGGAGCCCCTTGGTGGCGATCGGCGCATTCCGCTTCTGTCTCCACCTGTGGTGGTGGGGAGACTCGATGGATGCAGAAGTTCCGCATTCTCGGGAAAGTTGGCGGAAGTGGACAAATTATCCTGTGTCTCGGTATCCTTCTGAACGTCGTCGAAACTGAGACCTATCATCTTGCCCCGACTGGCGACCCCCCCTTTGACCCAAACGAGAGGTTTCTGATACCCCAGACATTCTTTCCCCGCACCCCGACACTTCCGACACGTGGGGAGTGCATTGTCGCAGATGATGCGGCGGCGACGGCAGGTATAGCAACCTTTGGTCATGGCGTTGGATTAGGATAGGACAACCGAGCGAAAACGTCTCGACCAGAGTATCCGAGCATGACACCACCACTCCCCATCCTGGGGCGAGAGCAGGGAAGTGAGAGGAGAGCGGAGATGGAGGGAGGTTAGTAGATAGAAAGAATACAGATAAGCACAGTCAGGAGAGGGGGGGAAACCCCAATGAAACCCCAATGCAAAGAAAGCCAAAGTGAGGAAGAATTGAGGAAAAGCGACTATAATCATGAGCCCGCGGAGAGACGAAATTGGCGATCCCCCTTTGGGGAAAAGCAAAAGCCTCCGGGGGAAAAGCGGTGTATTTCTATTGGATTGTATACATTTTCGTCTTCTCTGCATCCCTCTTTCTGGGTGAAATACGGAGTACCTTAGGGAGGTAGGATCCACGATGATGAAATATCCGAAATCCCCTGGAAGCGTGGCGTAGTGGCAGATGGTTTCACCGCCTTCCAAAGGAGGACTAGTGGGTCAGCTGTCCCCATTGGTCACGTGTTGATTGTTGATAAGGAACTCTTTTTATCGCGGGATATTACAATACAATACAGTACAATACAATACAATACAATACACATTCTCACTGTACCAGTACATGCCGAAAACAAGCCCAAAGCATACCTATATCCCGTGATTCTTGTCTCTCAACCACAACAAATCATCTTCAGATCAATAAATCCTCCAGAGTCCGCCACAACTCAAGCCATGGATCACATCTCCTAGACCCTGCCATCCTTTGGTGTGTATGTGTTTGTGTGTGTATTTGTTTCACCTTCCCAACCTTCCCTGATAATGTCTTGCTGCCGACTTTGCGAATATTTTCCGTATTTACTGTGACTAACCTTTCTTATAGTTCTGGTCTGTCGCTTTTGTGGATTTGTCCCCTCCGCTCCCTATTCCTCTGTTATCTCCCTCGCTGGTGGAGGCCCTCTGTTTCCAGATCTCTCTCCCTGTGTGTGTTGCGCGGTCGAATGACGCACACAACACACTCTTTGGTGTTTGGCCACCGCACACTCTCTTACCATGCCAACCAAGTCGCCCATTTCCGTTCTACCTTCAGAAATGGTCTCTCAAGCCCAAGTCCTCGATCGCTCTATGCCCGCGCAAGGCGCTCCCTCGACAGTATCGCGTCACTCCCAGACCAGTCGGCGACACCGTTCTAGTCGCTCTCATCATGGTGGACCAGTCCACCAGCCTCAGAATGATTTCCCCATTTTCACACATACTGGCGATGTCGAGATCGTGATTCGCGCCGGCGGTCGGGAAAATCGATATCTCCTACACCGGCTTATCCTCACACAATGCTCGGGGTTCTTTGAGGCTAGCACTCGGGAAGAGTGGCCACAACAACCTCTCTCCAGTCGGCCCTCTAACAATCTGGATTCAACTGCTTTGTCGAGGATCAGTGGGGATACTTCATCACTTTCCAATGGATCAACTCTGGCTCAATCCGAGGTCGGTGCCGCTCAATCTTCGTCCGAGAAGAAACGGTGGCGATACGAGTTGGACTGGGAAAACAAAGCAGAGGATGAAGAGCCAATTCTGGTGCAAAAGGTTGGTATTCCCCCCCCCCCCCCCCCAGACCATGGCTTACACAATTGTTGGGGCATTCTAGCCCCCCAGTGCTTCTGGTACCATTGTGAGTGATTTCGGACCGTACGCGCCGTCAATGACCAAGCCATCAAGCACGCATACCGGATTCGCTCGTTCCATGGCAAACTTGGCTGGCATGCAGTCCGTAATGAATCTGCCACATAGGCCCAGTGCGGTAGCGGCGGCAGCAAACACAGGTACGGCCAATGGCGCAGCGATGGATCCCACACTTCGTGACTATGATAACCTGTTCCGCCTATTCTATAATCACCCGCCGATCATTAATAACATCAACATCGCGACCGCCTATGCTGAATGCAAGGCCCTTCTGGCCCTGGCAGACATGTATGATGCCTTACCTGTCACCGGGCCCCGTGTGGACCATCACCTTTTGGGATTCGGATCTCGACTATTCAAACAAATTGCCAAATACCCGCCAAGCTACCTAAAGCTAGGGTATCTTGCACGAAGTCGTGTCATCTTCTCGGAGGCCCTCATCCACGTCGTAGGCCAATGGCCGGCTGGACTACCACACCTCCGAAACGGACCCTATTCCCCGCTTCCCCACGCGGTCCTGGACATTGTTGAAGACAAGGTTGAGGACTTCGAAGATATTAAGGCACGCATCGACTCGAAGCTGCTGCGCCTAACTCTAACCACTTCTCGCGGTGAACGTGTCACCCCCCACAATGCATATCTAGACTGGCTTGCCGTTTCCCTTTTCCGCCAATGGCTCGTGGATAGTACTACTCCCCCCCCTTCTTCAATTCTCAAAAACAACTCGCATTCTATACACAACAACAACAGCAGCAACCATTCCAGCCGTGGGCCAGCTGCGTCAACGCCTACGACTCCGTCGGCGCCTAGACCGACAGACCTCCTCCCGTCTTCGGCCACTCCTACCCCGGTCTCCTCGGCCCGGGTCTATCGGCTCATTGGCTCCACGTCGACCCAGGCTTACCTCCCACATGAGGAGCTCAAGAAGTTCTTGAAGGTCCACCCAACCCCGTCTGCCGAATCTCTGTACACGAGAGAGGTCCTTAAGCGGTTTGAGCGCAAAATGGACGAAATCAAACGGCTGGCCCGTGAAATCGTGAAACCACTAATGCGCAATTTCCTCGAATTAGATCTGAAAGCCGGCGAATTCAACGACTCTATTCCGTATCTAACGTGCATCAAAGTTGAAGACGAAGATATTCCTTGGGAATAAATTTACGACCGAAATGAATGATCGATACCCTGAACGTTCTGTTCCATGATATTTTGCCCTTTATTATGACCTCTGTGATGACCGCCCATGATTTGATTGACTTTCCCTGACCTACATTATTATATACTTCCTTTCTTTTCCCATCTCGGCTTGTTGTTATTTTCTTCTTCTACACTTACTGCCCCACGACAGTTACGCCAAAATAATGAAGTTATGAAAATACAGTTGGTTAAACTATTTACGACCGCCTCGGATTCTGGTGTACTGTATTCGAGAAGATCTTGGTGGTACTCGTCATATTTGCAAACATCTATTTTTTTTTTTTTTTTTTTTTCGTTTTCCAGGTCAGAGTTAATGTACAGAATCAATATGATTTATATCTTACAGTTACGGTATTGAATACATCCGTGATAGAAACCAGGTTACGATGTCATTTACCGATGACTTCCATACCTCCCATCCAGGGTCGCAAGACCTCGGGGATAACAACCACCCCGCGTTCTGCATCCCATCCGTTTTCCAAGATCGCGGCCAAAACCCTGGGTACCGCGATTGCCGTCCCGTTGACTGTATGTGGGAATCGAGAGTCTTTAGCCGTACCTCCGCGGACGCGAGTTCCTAATCGGCGAGACTGATAATCAGTGCAGATGGAGGCGGAGGTAACCTCTCCCCAGGCATCCTCGAGGGTTTCACCGCGCATGCGGGATGGGAACAGGGCCTCAATATCAAGTTTCCGGCTGGCGCTGGCCCCGAGGTCGGTGGTGGGCATTTCCAAAACGCGGCAGGGAAGTCGAAGAGATGTCAGGATCTCCTTCTGTATGGTGAGGAGCTCATTAAAGAGATCGTCTGAAGAAGGTATCGAAGACGAGGCGGGGACATTATCCGCCCAGCCGAACATTTCGATCTTGGTGAATTCGTGCACACGATACAGGCCCTTAGTGTCTACGCCTCGCGCGCCGGCTTCGGCACGATAGCAGCGACTGGGGCCCACTAGTTTGAGGGGTAGAGTGGAGGGTTCGAGATCGCGACCCGCGTGCATGGCGGCCAGAGGAATTTCGGCGGTGGCGCGAGCGAGCGCTGGGGTTTGGCCCTGTCCTTTTCCAGATTGTTCAATGGCCCAGATTTGTTGTTCGTTGTTCTGGTCGCGGGGTTGGAAGCCACAGGCCTCTGCGACGTAAGAGTAGACAATTGAGGGAGGGGAGACGGGGGTCCAGCCCATAGCGCCGGGCAACCGTCAGGGCGTATTGTATCAGAGCTTGTTCGAGGAGAGCCCGTCCCCAATAAGAAAGTACCAACCCCCACCCTGTCGTGGTGGCAGCGCTGGCAAAGTCGATGAGGCCAGAGTAGATCCAATGGAAACGTGTGAACGAGATGGATCGGGGCGATGGACCCAAGCGGGTGGTGACTGGGCGTCGAAGTTGAGATATTCAACGAGGGTAGGCTCGGAGCCGATTGGGGTGTGGGAAGAGGAGATGTTGGGAGAGAGAGGGCAAGTTGCTGGACCTGTTCCGTGCAGGATGCCTTGCGCGTTGTTAGGGCGAGTGATTCATCCTTCAATTCTGGGCTTCAGCGCGGAGAGCGGCCTCCTGGTCTTTGTTCTGCGGCTCGGTGGGCCTGATGCTGGAGCTTCGCAATGGTCTTTTCCGAGGGCCTTTATCCGTGAACGTGACGGTTGCAGTTGGTGGTCAATCTGACGGAGTTCATCTGAGAGTTGCTGGATCTTTCAACGGATAATCTGCGTGTGACGGGTAATTGCGGTCGCGACAATTCTGGGCATAGAGCTCGGGGTTCTGCCGGATATGTTTGACGTCGGACTGGGTTTGGGGCAGTCGGAGGACGCGTGATGGAGGGCAAAAGAGCGACAAGAGAGTCTGCAGTAAATACAGACCCTATGGGATACGGACAGCATGGTGATGTTGGACTCGTGGACAATTAGCCCCAACGAGCCAAGATGAAGCTATCCAGGAATTTCTTGGGAAACCGCAGTTATTCTGCTGTGAGATACCGCTTTCACACGTGAAGTAACAACTGATTACAGTGTAACAGGATTTCAAATACAGTGTCTGTATTTATACGAGCTGTATATACCTTGTATCACTTTATCTATATATGTGTTTTTGTTCTAGGTATAACCTCTTCTTCTTCCCCCCCCCCCTTCCTTTTCCCCTCCTTCTCTTTCTTCTTCAAGTTTCACCCGGATTAGAAATACCCCTTCTTTCTGCTTCTATCATCTCATTTCATCATGCAGCAATCAAATGCTCAAACAGTGCCTTCCAGATAATATGCCGATTGCTTCGGGTAGCGAGTCTTCTCAGGAGAATCCATAGTCGATAAAAGTGCATCCAAATCGATCAGTGTAACCAGCGGCCCATTCTACTCTGGTTAGTTTCTTCAAAATAAGGACACGGAGATATGGATGGGAATCATACCCCAAGTTGTCGGTAAATGTCCAGGCAAAGTATGAGCGAACATCCACGCCATCTTCCTTGACAGCTCGTGCCAGACCACCAACATACCCCTCGAAAAATCGCTGGCGGGAAGGTGTCATTGAGCACTTCCGATGTTGGCGCTGTCTCACCCTTTGCAGTAGTGCCATTCTCAGTGACATAAATGGGTATGTGGTACCTTGACCAGATCCAGTTGAGCAGCTTACGGAACCCAGCTGGTGCCATGCGCAGCCAAGGCGTGTCAGACTCCTCTCCTCGGGGGACGCCCTTACTGTTCGTGTCGTGGATGAAAACATTGCCTTTGTGGTCATTGATATCGGCAGGAGTATCCTTATGCTGCATGAAGAAGGTTGTGTAGGAGTTCATACCATAGAACTCAGAGCTGCCTAGCACTAGCTTCGATTCCTCGGGCGTGAAGTGTGGTAAACGATCACCGAGCTGGGCCCTCATAGAGGCAGGGTAATCGCCAGTCGTGTACAGAGGATCCGCAAACCAGGCGATCTCAAACTCCCGGGCTCTCTCGGCAGCTTCCTGGTCGCGTGGGTCATCCTCATCCCAGGCTTCTGACCAGTTGCCGGACAGGGTGATTCCGATTGTGCCCTTTTGCTCGGATTGAAATTCCGTTCGGTACAACTTCGCAGCGTATGCATGAGCTATCAGCTGCGTATGGCTGACGATGATAAAGGCTCTGTAGAGGAGTCGCCCTCTCATTGAGATCGCCGGTTAGGAACGAGCGTCCAGAGAGCATGGACACCCGCTGCATACCCTGGTAGTGGAATACACTCCGGGCTCGTTAAAAGTAATCCAGTATTCACGCGGGTGCCAAGTGCTCGAAGCAGACGCGCGCGAAACGAACAAAGTCAGGAACGAACTTCTCCTTGTTTAACATGCCTCCATATCGGTCCTCTAGAGCCTGGGGTACATCCCAGGTGAAAGATGGTCACAAATGGTGTAATACCGTTGCGGAGCATTTCGTCTATCAAATCCTGGTTAGAATTTGATACCTTGTTCGTTGACGGGATCTCTGCGCCTCCAAGAGAATGATGCGCGACCAGGACAGAGAAAATCTGTAGCCATTGACTCCGTAAGATTCATCAAGGCGATATCCTCCGATATAAGTCATAGGACCGCACTGCATCGTCCGCAGTACGCGTCCTTGATTTTCCTGGTTTGTGACCAAAGGTGTCCCAGATCGAAAGCCTTTGCCATCTTTGTTCCAGGCTCCTCAATTTGGTGGGGCTGCTGTGGCATAGCCGTGTGAAGAAGTCGCTGCGAAGAACACCTTGAGGTCCCTGAACAGAAGTCAAATCCATGATTTCTCTTTGCGCCTCTTTCTGTTCTGTAGATTTTTTTTCCTTCGGTTAGATTGCATCGTCTTAGCTTGGGGCCTTCGAGGAAAGAGCTAAAAAGGGAACCGTCAACGCCTCCAACTACCAGCCCTGGCCATTCGGGTCTTTATTCGGATAAATGAAAGCTTGGCTATTAGATGCGGGTCCCTGATTGCTGGAAAACATCCGCGACTAATTTTCCGGCGGCTGAGAAAGAGGGGCTGGAATGGAGATGAAGCTTTTAGAGCTACTAACGCCAGCACGTCGCACATACTAAGTGCAGCTTTGACTTCAGGATGTTTTGTGGAGCTTCTCTGCCTCCAGTATGGCTCCAGGTCATCCATGCAACCGAAGTGTAGAAATGGCCCCTACGAGACAATCGAGAAAACTTCCATCTTCCAGACATATATGATTAATTGATATCTTCGCCGGGAAGAATAATAACACCCGAACCCTCTACGACCCTTTTGCAGTCCATTATGGGGTAATAGATCACTGTCCGAAGTCCCAGCTCTGACTTCACGATAACTGGTCCCAGATTTCCCCCTCTTTCCATCCAAAATCCAGTTCAAATCCCCACGTGCTCGAACTCCACGAATCTTTCCAGTTCGCCACTCATCCGGACAAGCGGGCAAAAGCCGTATGACACTTCGTGTGACTGCACTAGCATCTCCAAGATACCAGCACCAGCACCGAAGTTGCCATCAATCTGGAAGGGTGGATGCGTGTCCAGAAGGTTGGGTAGGGTATTTGCGCTTAGCAGTAGTCTAGATGCTTTCGAGCATTC